>NC_089523.1:33529246-33559246 GCF_963924715.1 Thunnus thynnus | reverse complement strand
AACATAAAACTTAAGATGGTCCATCGCTGTGTCATAATTCCAGATTACGCACTAATCCTCGGCAGGTTTTCACACTGAAAAAAGTTCACAGTCTGCAACCTAAAAACCTTTTTTTTCTCTTTTTTTTGAGTCTTCTGTTACTGGACACTATTGTCCCACAATGCATTGCACGAAGGACATGGAAGCGCTGCTCACTGCTGCAAAAACAGTCAATAATTCACAGGTAGTGCAAAGACTTTTCCAGAAAGACCCTCGAAGAGCAAGAAAATCAAATGTTTTGAAAAATAATCTCTTAAATTTAAAGGTACTGTGTGTCTACAGGTGGCAGTAACGCACCGACAGACGTAACAAAATGCCAACAAAGAAGAAGAAGACTGCTAGCTAGTAAACATGAACGTGAACGATGCAGGATTTAAAATATTCTAGACAGACGTGGAGGTGTTACACATTGAGTTCTAGTTAGAAACACTGACTGTAAACAGAAACACGTCACCTTTAACCAGCAGTGATTCTAAAGTTACATCCAAAGTAATTAACACAAAACAAAACAAAATATAGCACATCATATGTGTTAGTATGTAATGTTCAGTTGGAATCACACAAGATAGATGTAGGAAGTGTGTCAATCACACGGGAGACATCAAAGCTACTTAAAGACTTCAAATCTTATTAATGGAGCAATAATGTACAAAATGACCACCAGCAAACTTATTAGAGGAGCTGAATTTACAGATTGAGACCAGAACGACTCGTTGAAAACAAAGATTGACTCAGTATTTCTAGAGAGAAGTTGATGCTCTTTGAACTGGAGTCAGTTGGAGCAGCGAGCGGCCGTCGATGGAACTTTAAGGTCTTAAGACGTGACGGCTGCTGATTGGTTGGGACGCAGCTCGTGTAGCTCTCACTTATTTTGAAGACTTCTACCCAGACTTCACTTTGGCTGATAAACATGAAGTTTCCTGCAGTTGCCTGAAATAAGGAGCAAGAAATTATTAGACTTTATGAAATATCATCGCAGCCTGAAGTCAGTTTGATAATCAGCTGGACTGAAGATGGAGTCATCAATGGTTGTGATCAGCTGTTGTCACTTCCTGTGACCAGAGATGCATTCATGTTGTTGTTGTTGTTGTTGTTGTTGTTGTTGCAGATGCAGTTCTGTGGCTGTTTGCTGTTCTTCTGTCTGTCCATCAGTCTGCTGCACTGCAGCGTCGACGGATTCAGAGTCCAACATCCATCAGCACAGGTCAGATCACACACACACACACACACACACACACACACACACACACACACACACACTCACACACACACACACACACACACATGCAGCAGTGACAGTTTTAGCTCAGCCGCAGTGACGTCTGCAGTTTGTTTTGTCTGATTAACGTCTAAAACGTTCAGATATTTAATTTACTGTCATATATGACGAGTAAAGACAGCAAATCATCACATTCAGGAAGCTGAAACCATCAAATGTTTGGCGTTTTGCTCCAAAAGTGAAACGTTTAATCAATTATCAAAATATTTTCTGTCGATCAACTAATCATTGAAAGCTTTTAGTATCATATCATCGACTGCTGGATGAGTTCTGTTTCAATCTGCTGATTTCTGAAAGCAAAACTTGAAGCTCCACAGTGTGAAGGAGTATTTTTATGAATGAAACTCAAACACAAACAGAGCGCTACAGTTAGCCTCAATTAGCAATATTCAGTTTCTCACATCTGCACACAAACAGGTGACCTTCATCAGGTTGAAACAAACGATTCACAAGTTAAAACTTGAGTCTTCATGGGTCCAAAATGTTGGAACTGATCCAAGACTGAAGAAAAAATATCAATTTATGTTTAAAAATATAGAAAATACCTGATCCGAACGCACCCAATGATAGTTAGACCCAATCGAACACGACATCAAACATCTGCATCAGCATTTTATTAAACACATGTAGAATCTAAAGCAACTCAACACAACAGATCTGCTGTAATATTCTACTTTCACGAAGCTTTCCTGTGTTCCTAACATGTCGACACACTCATGTATGTTAATAAGGTGGACAAATAATTAGAAACCATTTTTAGAGTACATCATCACCGACTTCGACCTCAATAACGAACATCATAAAAGTAGAAATCATGGCAGAGCTGCAGGTGTTCCTAATAAAGTGCTCATGAGTGTAAAGTAAATCAAAGCAGCCACGGTGGAAAAGTGCAGCAATTATAATTATAATTATAATATTATCAGAGAGAATATAGAGTCATAGAAACTAATTCCAAAAATAATGTATGTTCTTCAAAAACCCTCCTGCAACAACAACCAAACACTGATGAAAAGTGCTTTACAGAACTAAACAGAATGTAAAAGCAACACAAGTAAAAAGAAATATAAAGACAATTAAAAAGTGTTAAATTTGGAAATAAAAAGAAGCTAAAAAGGGAATAAGACAGATAAAACAAGAGAATAGAAGTAACAGTGCAGTATCTTATAACTAATAACTCATAACGTCCACCTGTGAAGACCTTTAGTTCAGAGAGTTTACTGACTGCCAGATGTTTGAGGGAAAAATATAAGCAGCTTTGAACGAAAGTGTAAAAATTGAGAGTGTTAGAGTTTAGAAAGATCCGCAGTAAGATGTTCTTGACTGAGGCTGTAATCCTCTATGATGCAGCAGAATAAATCCTGGATCAGACGGCGAAGAAGCAGATCAGGTTGCGTCCTGTCAAATCATCCCGAGGGCCAAAACAAACGTTGGGGCCCCTCCGAGGGGCCGCTGAGCTGATATCAGCTGACGTGACGTCAGAGTGAAGCTCCGCGGTGTGAGCGGCTGCGGGGAGTCGGACCTGAAGGTGTTTTCTGTTTAGTCTGGATGATATCCGATCGTCTGACAGGAAGTCAGAGACGGCTCGCTGTCGGAGGGCGGTGATGTAAGTGATGACTCGCCACACGGAGTCCTGACGTGTGAAAACACCAGGCGAGGTGGAGACGCGGAGCAGGGAGGCCCGTCAGCCGCTCACATCAATATTTTCCATACGGAGACTCCCTCAGCATGTTGGTTTAACAGACATGATTATTAGCAGGGTGTGTGCTGTTAATGACCCTGACTATTTACTGTGTAGATCCCAGGATTACTGTGTGTCTCAGTGTTTAGACATATCCCGTCCTACTCTGCTGCCTCAAGCAAGAAAACTTCATGTAACACAGACGTTACAGAGAGCTTCACAGGAGACAATGACAGGAGAATAAAGTGTCAAAACAAAAAGTTAGAGAGAAGCTTTTTAAAAGTTTGTCTTCTCTGAGACTTTGTTGGAGGATGTGCAGCTCCATCATCTTTAGTTTTAAAGTCAAATGTGTCTTAAAAACAACAGTCAGGAGCCCAAATGAACAGTGAAACATGTTCATACTGACCATTAGAAGATCCCTTCATAATGCACTTACAATGGAAGTGATGGGGAACAAAATCCACAGTCCTCCTTCTGTACAAAAATGTATTCAAAAGTTTATCTGAAGCTAATATGAAGCTTCAGCGTCCAAATGAGTCAAATCAAGTAAACATAACACAAAAGTAAGGAAATTAGTGTTTGGTAGATTATTTCTTTGTTGTACCAATGCTTCTTGGCAATAAATCTTATATTGTTAGAAAGCCTGTTTATTTCCCTTTTAAATGGTGCCATGTTTGTAAGGAACGTGCATTTGTGGGATGAGCAGCAGAGCTGAGTATGCGGGTTACGCCCATGAAAAATTTGCCAAATCTTCTCTGATTTGGGAAATAAACAGGCTTTCCAACAGTTTAAGATTTATTGCCAAGAAGCATTGTTACAACAAAGAAATAATCTACCAAACACATATTTCCTTACTTCTTGTGTTATGTTTAGATATCTTTCAACGTTACAGTCTTTTTAGTGCCAAAGTCCCTCTTTTTGTTACTATACTTCCACCTGCAGCTCAACAGGGAAACACTGTCCGAGGAAACACAAAGAGGGAATTTGATGCTAAAAAGACTGTAAATGTGTCAGATATCCACTTGATATGACTAACTCAGACTGATGAAGCTGAATAGAAGCTTCACAGAGACTTTTAAATGACTGTGTGGACACACTGTGGATTTTGGCCTCCATCACTTCCATTGAAAACACATTTGAAGGATCTTTTAATATCCAGTATGAACAGGAGGAATGATTACAGACACCTGACTGCTGGTTTAACACACACTGGAATTACTGTGAACTCGTCCTTTAAGTCGTCTTTGAAGTTTTATTTTTGTTAAAAACCTGCAGAGTTCAGATAAAGATTTGCTGATGTAGATGAACAAGGTGTTACAGTAGACACATTGTGATGTAATATAAGCATGGATGACCTTTTCCAAATGTTTAGGTCGTAGCAACGCTCTGATTTTTGCTCCTTTAGTTGAAAAAACTGGACTGAACCGCTGATTTCACATGAAGCTCAAAGCTGAAGAGGATTAAAAAGATTAGACACAAGAAGAAATTTAAATTTGGTTTATTGTGCTTAACAAGAAGGGCCTGTAAAATTAATTTCTGATTTATCACAGTTGCATTGTAGGAACTTTCAACTACCAACCACCTAAAAGGTAAAATAAAACCTATAAATAATCTCTCAGCAGCTTAAGAACAGCAGTAACCTCTGATGTGCTGTTGACTATAAACAGTAGACAAAAAAACTTTATTTCACAGAATCGAAGGAGAAATAATTAATTGGCTTTAACATTAACCATCATCTTGTTGAGTTATCAAGAACACACAGCGTATAGCCTTATTCCTCTCTGTCCTTGTGTTCCAGGACGTAGACCGGCCCGTGTCCAGGTCTCTGCCGGCTCTTCAGCCCCGTCATGGAGCAGTGAAGGCGGGGGAGGAGCTAACGGCGAAGCTGCTCCGAGTGGACCACCTGGTGAGGATGGAGAACGACGTCATGGAGCCAAAGAGGAAGAGGAGTTTCCCCGGCAACAACGTGCCGCTGGACCGCCTGTCAGTCACCTCCATGGAAACCAAACAAGGGTCAAACAAGCAGAGGTAAAAATAAATATACTCATTATGCAGAGAGGCCCCTGTCAGTGTTAATATATCAGCAATACTTATAAAGGTGGAGTTCATTGTAACTGCGTCATATGTTGGGAAGTCCAATCGGTTTGTGCTTCTCTTCACTAGTGTTCACCAGAGGGTTGAATCTGTCTCCTTTTTGTGTTTACAGCAAAGCAGTCCAAACGTCACGACGACGAGTCAATCCGGCTCCGATCGACAGGATTGGAAAGAGTCGTCTACCAAATAGCAGAGGATAGGCCACGCCCCCCCTCCCCTCTGAGCCCGCCCCCTCTCCACAGCGCCTCCCTCTGCACAGGTACGGCGCCGCAGGACACCTGAGTCTCGTTAAAACAGTGAAACGGCCCTTTAGGTGCTTTAAACGCCTCACTGAAGATGTTTTTCTTTCCTGCAGAGGAATCATCACAGATGCATGAAACACAGCCAATCACCAGCCACCAGTCACCTGCTGAGCCACGCCCACCACCTGCCAATCACCCCCACCGCCACCGCCACCACCCCCCTCACCATCGCCACCCAGCACACACACAGTGTTGTATATTTAATGATGGTGCATTCAGGTGCTGCTCGGTCAACTTCTCACACGTTTCTGAAGTCAGGACCAAAACAAAACTTTATTTATTTTGTTTTCGTGACGCATGTTCTTTGATCAGATTACGACCAATCAGATGTCGTGTTTATGTGCACAGCAGCAGGAAGATTTAAACTCACATAGTTAAACAGGAAACCTGCTTTTAGATTCTACAAAATCCTCAACTGAACTCAGATGTTTTAAATCCAGATGAAACGATGTTTCCAGAGTATTTAACCTCCGTATTGTGACGTATTTCTGAGTAAAACAGGAAGTTGATCTGAGCGTGTCATAATGAATCTTCGCTCTGTGCCGCAAACAGTTGAAGATTGATTGACGGGTGGATGTTGTGATATTATTGGTTGAAACTGGTTGATTCAAGCCTACGTCAACATTTTACAGGAAGAAAACATGATTGAATTTTGATATAAGAATATAAGAATATTTTTGGCATATGTTGTTAAATAGGTGCACAATATGACCTGGATGTGATCTTAAAGGGTTAAAAAGGAAGTTACGTGTTTTACTTCAGACAGGATTAATAATATATTTAATGTTTTCCTTCAGAAACTTCAGTCAGTTCACATCGACTGAAGTCTGTTCTGAATAAACAGCTTTAGTTTAAAACAGCAGCTTGTTAGAAGAGATTTTAAATTAAAACTTAGTGAATCTGAATCTGTATTTGAGAAATTAAAACTGGTTTGTATTTAAGCTTTAAATTAGAATATGATAAAAAAAAATAAAAGAATCTTTTGGAGAACTGACCGAAGCGTCTGTAGCATCAAGCTGAAAGCTCAGACTTTCCAGCTGTCAGTAGCTCCTCTATTTATTTTGTATTATAGTGTAATATTGTCATATTGAACTTTATTTGGTCACTTTTTCCTGTGTGAACGTCCTCCAAACCTGTGTAGAGTTTGTATGAGGACACAGTTAAAATCTTATTGACTTTTCATCAGATGGTTCCTGATTTAAAACAGGCAAAGTTCATGTAAAGCTGCTTTGTGTTCAAACAAAATTAAACTCAGACAATTTATTTAATTTATTTTTTATTCCCGTGTGGCCACATCAGTCAACAAACAGACCAAAACATTTTGACTGCAGAGTTCAGTTCAATCTGTGTTCATCAGATGTTTTGGACGTTTAGTCTCAGTCTCTCGGTCTCTTTTACTTTATCTTTCACAAGATAAAGTAAAAATGTGTTGTGGCACAACATGAAATAAAAATATAAATTTTATATTAATAATATAAATGTGAATCCAGAGTCAAAATACTTCAAATAATAATATGGAACAGTTTCTGTTTTTGGTCATATTCAACACACATTTTCACAGCTGATCTGTTGGATGAAACATTTCTTCTGTGATCACAGAGGTATTTCAGATTTTTACAGTATCACCTGAATGCAGCATCACCCCCCCTCGACCCTGACTGGAGGCCTTCGCCGCCTCGACGCTGAATCTGAACATCTGACAAGACTTGACTTGAGTTTCTGTCTCGTAGTTGTTTTTATTAATGAAGCAGGACGACGTTTTATATCACAAATATATGACGACACAGTTTAAAGGACCAGTGTGTCTTAAAACAACAGTCTGGAGCCCAAATGAACATTATGATGCTGTAATCATTCCTCCTGTTCATACTGACCATTAGATCCCTTCATAATGACCTTACAACGTAGAAGAAGATAAAACATCATCAGTGAGTTTTAGAGGAATTGTTTGGCTAGCAGTTTCCCCCCGCTTCCAGTCTTTATGCTAAGCTACGCTAACCCTGACGTTCACTGACTGGAGCTCAGTCCTGTCACATCTGGGATCAACTTCCTGCCAGCAGCCTGTAAAAGCAGCTGAGTTGAGGCTGAATCAGCACAATGTGAACCAGACTCGGTGGTCCAGAACACACCGGGTTCAGGTTCCGTTCAGTCCTGCTCCACTTGATTGTTGTCAAATGCTTCTCACTGCCTGAACTGTAGATGTGTTTATTAAAGAATGGATGATCGTTGAGTCTCTTTTATTTTGAAAGTCAAACGTGTTTTCATGAATGAAGAAGACACTTAAACCTCAGTTTAACTGCAGTTTCAGCTTTTTTTCATTTAGATTTCTAACTCTACATTTTGCAGGTTTATAAAAATCCAATAATGATTCATCAGCTGCTTTTTAAACAGAAACAGATATTAGTTATTAGAGTTGGATGTTTTAGTCACAGGTTGAATCTTTGAGTGTTTTATAAGGTGGAGAATATTTTAACTTAAATATGAGTTTAGAACAGTTCTGCTGTCAGAAACAGAAGCAGGTTTGTTTTGATGTTTTCTATATTTTATAGACAACAGCAGGAACATTAGAGCTCATGTTAACCTGCAGAATACCACAAAGAAAGATGCTAAATGAGCGTCTGGGTGCTGACAGACAGTCAGATCATCCGTCTTTAATAAATAATCATCATCATCATCATCATCATCACCCCTATACATTACTCAGGTGTCGAAAAAGGATTTGTTGGGCATTTAGAGCTTCAACTGGCTGATTAATCGGTTGATTGAAAGAAAATTGGAAACTATTTTGATCGATCAGTCTCAAACATTCAGAGCTTTTATTCATCTAACAGAACTCTGGATAGTTTTGGTTGAACAAAATGAGACAATAATGACGTCGTCTTTTTCTTTTGTTTTAGACTTAATTTAATTAATCGAGGGGAAAAATTTACATTTATCAATAAAGAAACTGACGTATCCTGTCATGACAAGAGTTTATGACAATATTAGAGCTGAAATGATCAGTCGATCAACAGAAAATTAATCAAAAACTATTTTAATAATCAATAAATCAAAGCAACAATGTAAAACTTTGAAGCTTTTCTTTTATTTTAGACATTTTGGACATTTGAAGACGTCACCTCGGCTCTAAGATATAACCTGAATTTTCCCCTATTTTGACTATTTATAGATAAAACGATGAATCAATAATGACAATAATGGTTAATTACATCCTTAGACGACGTGACTGATAATCTGACAGTGAAATGAACTGAGAGACGACAGCAGACGTGAGTTTGTGTCGAGTCTTTATTAAGAAAAGTATCATCTGATCCAGAACAGTGCAGACAGACGGGCTGATTCACACAGTCCACAAACTGACCCTGAACCAGATCTGACATCATCATCATCATCATCATCATCACCGTCACACACACATTCATCCATACGCACACACACACACACACACACAGTCTGAGTGTAGCCGAGCAGATCTGAGCAGAATCACTGTGTCGTCTGTGTGAACTCAGTCCTGCAGACAGTTTTAACAACGTTGTTCCTGTACAGCCTCTACGGGAGCAGAGAGGGGACAAAATGGACTGAGGAGGAGGAGGAGGAGGAGGAGGAGGAGGAGGAAGAGGAGGTCTGGCCGGCCTATTAGCAAAATACAAACACCTTCACATTCAGAGACAAAGTGGGCACCAGGGAAGGTTTTGTTCTTGAGTCGGACTGAAGGAACTATTGAAACAGTATTTAAACACCAGAAACCATCCTCGGATCAGCTGCGTCAAGTTCATCTCTAAACCAACCTCCTTAGTCCTTTCGTTTCCATGGCAACACTGTGATGTCACCGTCACCTGCTCACTAATGATTGATGGAAGCTGCGTAAGCAACTCATTTAAAATCAGCTGATTGTAACTCCTGCAGTCATCAAAGACTTTCAGGACATTTTGAAACATATTAACTTCTGCTGCGGTGGATCTTTGCAGCTGTTTGATTAGCTTCAGTTAGCAACAACAGCTAACAGTTCATCTCTGACATGATCTGAAGTTTATTGTAAAGCTTTAGGAGGTTTCGTGCTGCAACGTTAACCTGATCAACAGTCACAATTATGAGAATCAAAGGCTGAAAAACACTTTAAGGCTTCAGTTTGAACTCTAGTTGGTTTAGAGATGAAGTTCTGTTAGCAGACATTTATTCCAGGGATCCTTTCAGAGTGAAGCTGATTTATTTCTGCTCACAGATCAGATGACTTTCCTGTAATTTTTCAGACAGTTTGCAGCAGATTATTCACATTCTGACATAAAGTCAAAAGCTGTGTGACTTCAGCCCCGACTTCAGCGAGGAGGCAGAAGTGGAGACCTGGGGGAGAGCAGGGGAACAAACATTTAAAAAGAAGAAAAAAAAAAGTAAAGTGAATAAATCCTACGGAGGTTTTTTAAAAATCAGAGCGGCATCCGGTTGCCTTCCACGCTGATTTTGACAGCGTGACCCGTCTTCGTCAGGCGGCGGATGTCGGCGAATCTACGCATCTGTTTGTCGACGCGGGACAGACCTTTCTTCATCGGACCCTGCAGGAGCAAAAAACACAGGAAATGAATTAAAAACATGCAGACTGACGGCGGCTTCAGGACGTCTGTACGGCTGCAGCGAGTCTGACCACAAACACTAGTTTTAAGATATTTTTAACAAGCAGAAAGCAGCTCAAACTAACGCAGCAGGTTTTAGTTTCATCTCTTCATCACACGTCACGTCTGCAGAGACATGCAGCGAGCGTTCACGTCCTCAGAAGCAGCACTGAGAAACGTTTCCTCACATGCAGCTTCTTCTGTAGAAACCTTGAAGTAAAAGCTGGTTTTAAAAGATTAGTCGAGTCTAAAATAATAAAACAGCTTCAACTTAACATGTGAGTCATAATTATGACTAAGAAGCTTCATAAACAGAGAAACGCCTGAGAATCCAACAAACATGAACGTCTCACGTCGGCCAAACATTGATTATATTTAAATATGGTGTCATATAGTCAGAGTTCAGTATTTTAACCTTCACTCAAATATATTTATCATCTTCATCATCCCTCCATCATGACGTGAACTCTGCATAACTGTATTTAAATGAACCAGCAGCCGTCTCTGCTCTAATTCTGCTACAAAAACTAGAGAAACATGTTTGTTTTAAATATAAAGTTAATAATTTTCAACTAATTACTGGCAGATAAAGGAACAGGTGGTTTGAATGAGTAGTTTCAGTCATGCAGGGAGCAGACGTCTCCTTCACTGTCAGAATACAGATAATAAAGTTATTAAGATGCTGCAGTTGTTCCTGGTGTAGAGGTCAGAG
The DNA here is from genome assembly GCF_963924715.1 of Thunnus thynnus. Taxonomy (NCBI): domain Eukaryota; kingdom Metazoa; phylum Chordata; class Actinopteri; order Scombriformes; family Scombridae; genus Thunnus; species Thunnus thynnus. Next base: position 33,548,535 of record NC_089523.1, on the reverse strand, counting down.
GTCAGAGGTCAGATTTACAGTGAGCGCTGCGTGTTTGTCGACAGCACACACACGGCACGCCGTCACGCCATGCAGGAAGGACTTACTGCCCCCCCCACGGGTCGGCGGCGGGAGCTACAGCGGCATCCTGTTTCCCTCTATGCTGATCTTGACGGCGCCCTGCGGCCGGTGTCTCTTCCTCTCCTCCGCAAAGCGACGCTTGTGCTTCTCCAGCAGGCTGATGCCTTTCTTATAGCCGCTCTACAGAGGACCAATCACAGCTCAGCGCCTCAACTCGCCTCGACTTTAACCTCACGACTGTTTCTCACTTTATCCTTCAGCATCGTCAGAGCTGACGGAGGTTTTTTCTGTTTATATTAGTTTAATAAAAGATGAACTAGGCCCATAATTTAACTCTTTTATAGAAATTAATGATTATTTTCTTCAGAAGTTCCAGAAACTATTTCACCAACAAAACCTATAAAGAATTATTGTAAAGAAAAAACTTATTATTGATTTTAAATTGGTGCTAAAATATATATTTAATAGTTTAACATCATGTTCATAGAAGTTTAATAACATTATTAATTAAACTGAACAGATGATCTTCATACAGATCAAACTAGATTTACTGAACGTTTGTTCTTTTTTATTTAATTATCAGACGTTTCAAACTAGTTTTAAAGGTTAAAGTATCAGAGAAATGACTGAACAGCTTCACAGTTTATTATTATTATTATTATTATCATTATTATTATTATTATTATTATTATTATTATTATTATTATTATTAAATATCTGGTGTTAAATATGTAGCAGCAGATCTGAATATTTTGATCATATTTCATGTTTTCACTGCTTGAACTCAGTTCAAGGTTCAGTTGTTTAATGACTTTCTATTTAACTTCCATGATAATTGTGTCAGGAAATGAATGAAATGCATGTCTGAATATCTGGAATCAATCAATCAATCAATCAATCAATCATATCTGTAAATCATTTAGAATCGTTAGCATAAACTGGTAAACTGGATGATTCTCAACCAAAAAACAGCTGTAAGAAGTTTTTTACATGATGCAGATTAAAGTCTGTTTGTGTTTGTTGTGAAAGGCGGGAAAAGGTGATTTAACGACCTTTGACCTTCACTCACCCTGTTTGATTCCATCTCTACGTTCCACTTGGGTCGTACCACGTAGTCTTTGTTGGAGGGCATCGGCACTCGAGCTCTGGCACAGAAGCCGGGGTCACCGGGTCGCAGAGCTCTGCAGGAAACGACAACAACAACACACTCCTGAGTAAACAACAACAACAACAACAACAACAACACTCCTGAGTAAACAACAACAACACACAAACCACACGTTGTAGAAACACACATCTGTAGACGTGTTTAGTTTGAACACGCGGTTTAAATGACAAACGTGTTGGCGGCGGCTCATCGTCTGCTGGCCGTTTGTGTGTTTTTAGTTGAACAGAGATCATCAGTGGAGGAAGACGCTCCACTCTGTAACAGAACCGTAAAACCAGAGAGTTTCTGCATCAGAGTGAGACGTCTTCTCTCTAGAGGATCACGTCGCTTTCAGGAGTTTTATTCTCCAGTTAATAAATAACAATATATAAACTCACACAACAGTAATCCTTTATAGAAATGTGTCGTCTTGTTTCTTAAATTAAGTAGTACAGTAGTAGTAGTATTAGTACAGAATCACTATAACGGTCATCAGACGACCGTTTAATGTCTTAACAATCTTCTTTAATAAAAGTCTGCTTGAATATTACACCAAACTTCATTCATTTAATGAGTCTTTAAACTCAACTGTCAGGACGTGTGTGTATGTTTAATAAAAAAACTCTACTGAATATTAAAAGGATCATAAACGTCACATGACTGTAACGTCTTTACACACAGACGTGAAACCTTCCTTCATCCAAACTAACAGTCCTTCAGAGATGAACGTTACTCACTTCTCCTCTCCAGTCAGCTGTTTCTCCAGGTCTCTCCGAGGCGTCTGACCTCCCGAACTGAAGACAGAAAGAGACACTTTGGTTGAAACAGGATGAATCAACAATAACTGATGAGCAGGAGAAACAGCAGCAGTCAGGTCTCCATGCTGTTATCATCATCATCATCATCATCATCATCATCATCACAGCAGTTAGTCAGTCAGATGTTTACCTGTGAGTGTGAACCTGCTTCCTGCTGTGCAGCAGGTGTTTTATGGGTTTATTGTGCTGATTAGTCAAACAGAACTCAGCTCTGTTCCTCTAGTATTAATATTAATATTTATCATGTTTACTGATGTTAAAAACAGAGTTATGGTTCTTAAAAAGATCCAGTTTGTATAAAGGAGCGACTTTAAAAACAGTCTGATGTTCCTGCTTCTTCACGTGATGTGAAAGTGACTTTTAGTTCTTATTTTACTTCCTGTAGCTGCAGATTTATCTGCTCACACATGCACACAGGCAGCATGATTCCCGTCTGTCGTTAGTTTCACACTGATCAGCTGATTCACAGCTGCTGAAACAACAGTAGCAAACAAACAGGATTTATAAATATTATAAATGTTTTCTGAGGGATGAAATGCACTCAGCTCTTCTGTTTAACCTCTGACTCCTCATATTAACTCCAGTCGACCTTTAGAAGGACGACTACGGAGTCTTGAAGTGTCGTTGTGTTAGACAGACGTGTAACACCAGTAACCGTAGCAACGCCTCCATAAAGACTAAACATCTATCGGCTGCTGATAGAAACTTCCAGTCAGTCTACAGGCAGGTTTTACGGTGCAACCATGCAATTTGATGACTGAACCTGATTGGTGGAGAGAAGACGTCGGGTTCCTCCGCCCTCTCCACCTTCTGAGGCTGACTGGGGGAGGAGGAAGAGGAAGAGGAGGAGGAGGAGGAGGAGGAGGAGAGGTGAAATGGATGGATGAAGAGGAATGAAAGAAGAAAATTGAGAAAAAAAAACAACAACAGGAGGAAAGAGAGGAAAGGCTGAGAGGAAGAGCACAACATTTGATGATGAGGAGGGAGAGAATGAGAACAATGACAGCAGTGATGAAGACAGAACATTTATATAAAAGGAGAAAGATTATGGAGGTGAGAACAGCAGGCAGAGCTGAGAGACCTGGACTCAAACTAAACCTGCTTTAAACCTCTTTGAACACAAAGACGTGTAAAATAAACCTGAAGAAGACGTGAACTGATGACTGTCGGTGTGAATGAGTGAAAACAACAGTGTGATTGGCTGTGATTCAGGTTTTATGATATAATAACAGCTTCTGTCTGACCTCCACAGTCTGGATGTGAGAGTGTTTGTTGCTCATTAAACCAGCAGGAAGTTCAACCAGGAAACATAAAGACTCAGTTAGTTTAGTCCTGAACTGTTTCTTCAGCTGGTCGGAAACATGATTCTATGTTCTTCATATAACTGATTGTACAGGACAAAAACACTTGACAAGTGCAATTTACAGACATTTCAGTGACATCAGTAATACGAACTGAAACACCTCTGAAGGGACGAGTCAGGCGGGATGGTCAGGTGACGCAGCAGCTGGTTTACTGGATATATTCAAGACTTAAAACAAAGTGTTCACCAGGAGAGGATGACTTCATAAGCTTCCTCTCTCTCTTCTTCCACTTCTGTATTTTTGTTTGACTTCAGAGTTTTGGAGAAAAACGTTGATTTATTTGTTATTAAAAGTTTTTTCTCTTTTTAGGCGGCGTGTTGTTAGCTAACCTGCATCCCGTTCTCTCTCTCTCTCTGATAGCAGTGGTACTTGCATCACATTAAGAGTTTCCATGACAACGACACAGAGGTTGACTCATGTTTCAGAACAGAGGCTCCAAAACGCTATTGATTATTGATCTCTGAATGAATGGATATGTGGTGTTATGTTTGGTCTGTACAGTTATAAACAGAAACACTGATAAACGCTGGTTTACATGTGAGATGTTGCTTGTTTACTTCCTACAGATCAATATGACGACTAGTTATTTACATGTTGTTCTCTCTGAACATCAAACTACCAGTGCTGTCTCATGTGTTAATAGCAGATCAGTGAAAAGAAAATTTAAAACAAGTCAGGAGTGTGACTGAACAACCAATTTGAATGTTTAATGTATATATATCTATGTGTTTGTTGTATTTCTGTATTTTTAAACTGGTTTAAATGGTTTCATGATGATGATCAGTTGGTTTTTTGCTGATGTTCAGCAGCTCAACCTGCTGCTGTGTACAGAAGGTTCTATACTAATAAAACTCATTTCTTAATGTTTCGAGTCCATTTCTGGTGTTTTTGTTTAATTATTCAGCTCTAAACGAGTTAAAACAGTTCAAACTGAGTTTCTAACAGCTTGTCTGACGTGTTTTAGAGAAAATAAGACGTGAACAAGACGTGAAAGTCTTTTTTTACAGTTACACTAAAGAGGGATTTCTGCTTTAATGGAGGTATTTCATATTTCACTTTTACAAGAGAAAATCTTCAGAGATGATTATTATTATTATTATTATTATTATTTATTGTTGGATCTCAGGGAAACGTTTACCGACATGAAAACTAAAGATGATCCCTCCTGTGGTGTGAGGATGAGGAGAGGATGAAGGTGTCGTGTGATGTTGTGGATTATTTGATTATTATTTTAGTACCTGAGTCGTCGTCTCTGAGGCATCTGCTGGTCCAGATCTCTCTGCTGTCGCTCTTCTCTCGTCATTCCTTTATAGTTGGACGTCAAACCAAAGATCGGCCGCGACCACTCGTCTAAACACACAAACAAACCAACACTCATCATCTAAACACACAAACAAACCAACACTCATCATCTGAACACACCTACGCTCATAATTCACATTCATAACATCGTTTAATTAATTAATGTGTTCTGGACAAACAGCAGAAAACTGATGGATGATTAACTGAAGAGAAAATGATCAATTCCTTTTAGAGCTGCAACAATTAGCTGATTAATCGATTAGTTGATCAACAGAAAACTAATCAGCAACTATTTTGATTATCAAATTATCATTTTTTAAAGCAAAAATACCAAATATTTACTGGTTACAGCTTCTAACATGTGAGGGTTTGATGTTTTTCTGGTTCACACGTGACTGTAAACTGAATTATTTTGGATGTTGGACTGTTGGTCAGATTAAATAAGACTTTTGAAGACGTCACAATGAGCTCTAAGAAATTAAAAACAGGCATTTTCACTATTTTCTGACATTTTACAGACACAGAACTGACTAGTGTGGCTCTGTGTGGCACCAGTACACCTCATCTGACCTGCTTATTGGACGGTCGAACAACTGAAACTTTGAACTTCTCTCTTTCCTTTTTCATTCTTATTGGTGATTATTTAACCGTCTTGTATGACGGCAACCTGCTGACTTATTACTGTAAACTTGTCGTCCTTGTAAAAGAAGCTTCCTGTTCTCCAGCGTGTTTAAATAAAGGTTATACAGGACGCTGATCCTGTCAGACTGATGAGTGTTGGTGTGAACAGACTCCGCAGCAGTGTGAGGAGCGACGTCCTTACTGATGAGTTTGAGAGCGAGGTCTTTGTTGGATCGCGACTCTTTGGGATGTTTGTAGAGAAACATGACGGCTCGTCCGATCCCGCTGTGCTTCAGCGTCTCCTGACTGACGCTGGGCAGCTGCGGGGAGGAAACACAGGGAAACGCTCCACTCAGATGCCCGCAGCACTCTGTTTTTATTTGATGTTTAAATCAGAGGTTGAACATGTGACCTGCAGGTTTCGGAGAGAATCACTACTCACTTCCTGTAGGATCCTGAGAAGCTCCTCTCTGATTCTCAGAGCAGGCAGTGATTTGTCTGGAAGAGGACTGATCCACTCTTTGATGGCCGACATCACTCCGCTGTCGATGAATGTCTCCTTCAAGTCCTGTCTGAGGGACAAACAGCAACAAGAGAATATTATTCAGCTTGTTTTAATGAAGCATCAGTGTGTTAGATTAGCTCAGTCAGGACGCCTGTTAACGCCCCTGGAAAGGCAAATCCATGATTGGCTATTAATTATGTAATTTGGGATCTAATGTGCATATAGTAAACACCTATAGATCGAGAATTCAAATTAGCCTGATATGGTTTGAAAGTTACTGTGTTAAGCTAACTAGCAGACTTGGGTACATCATCCAAATCTGTATTAATCACTGAGTGGATAAGTAGCTCAAAAGTGTAGCATAGTAATGCTAATGCTAACCGTTTCATGTAAGTGAATGAAAGATACTAAAACACTTAGCTTCGTAGTCTGGAAGGTATAGTTCAATAAAAACAGATATGGTTGGTCTACTCTAGTCTGCTAGTTAGCCGATTAGTCAAGATAACTAGTAGACCACTGGGGTTATTGATTATAAGCTCAAAAGTTTTGAATAGAAAAGCTAATGCTAACCGTTTCATGTAAGTGAATGGAAGATGCTAAAACGATTAGCATCATACTCCGGGAGGTATAGTTAAAGAAAAACACAGATTTGGGTGGTTTAACCTGTTTTGCTAGTTAGTCGATTAGTCAAGCTTTCTAACCAAGTAGGGTCCATTTGATAGATTTGGTATTTTATTCAATATCAGCAAAACGTTTTAGTGAATGAATAGAAAATAAAACGGAACTTGAGCTGAAAGTGAGCTGTCAATCAAACGTGATCTGGACACGCCCACACAGTCCTGAGAAATGGTTTGAGCAGCCAAATGAGCTGTTTTTGAGCTCAGTTTTCTAATAGTTATGAATGTTTATTTTCATTCAGATTTTCATGGATGCTTAATGAGACACTCAACTTTGATATCATATATGCATTTTTATGATTTCAGGCCACGTTTCCAGAGGCTTTAACAAGCAGCATAATGATGATTCATAACAGATCTTACTTCTTCAGGTGCATGACGACTTGTGACAGCAGAGAGAGTTTCTTCAGCGCTGGTTTCTTCTGACTGTTCAGAGTTCGATCCTCCTGTTGAAACAGCAGCCAGTCAGGGAGTTTGTTTGTTTGTTTGTTTGTTTGTTTTTTAAAGGGTAAAGAAAAGCAGCGACGACATTCAGAAAGGTTTTATTTAAAACAGACGGACCTCAGCGGCTTCGTTCATCTTGGTGATCATGGCGCTGACCACGTCGTCGGCGTCGCTGATGAACGTCCCGCCATCACGGTGCCGTCTCCTCTTACTGTTCATGGCTTTCTTCCGGGCGAGCATGATGTCGAAGTCGGACATGAAGCTGGTGCTGAAAACACACACACACACACACACACATTTAAGTAATTTCTCTACTTCAGAATCTGAATCGATCATAAAGATAAGACGTGTTCCTCCGCCGGGCTTCTTACTCTTGGCCGCTGCGGTCGACACCTTCGTCAGAGTCGGAGTCTTCCTCCACCTGCTGCTGCTTCTCCTTGGCCTCCTTCTTGTCTCCCTCCAGGTCCTCCTGGTTGAAACCCTGCAGGAGCAGCAGATGCTTTCATCAGCTCTGAGAACAAGTTTCTGTGTTTCCGTTTTATCGTCGAACAAAAGTTTCTCTAAAACACAGAGAGATGAAGGTCGTACTCACCGTGAACTCCTCCCCCTCCTCGTCTCCAGACTCTCCGAAGATGTCTGCGATCATCTTCCTGGAGGAAACAGAAAGGTCAAAAGGTCACACCGGCAGATCTCAGATCAGATGGTTTGAATGTTTGTTTCTAGACGTCGTTATGAAACAGAGCAGTGAGAGTCCATAAAACCTCATTTCAGCTCATTTTCTGATGTTATAATCAGCATTTTCACTATTTTATAAATAAATTTAATTCAGAATTATAATTTACTGTCTTGTTTTGTCAAAACAATATAAAACAGATAATTCTCACATTTTGAGAAGCAGAAACAGCAAATATTTCACATTTTCCTGATATTAATGACTCGACTGATTATCAGATTTGTTGACAAACATCTCAAAACATATTTTTGTTGCAAATATCTTCTATGAATCACTTTGTAAGCTAGTTTTGAAATGTGCAAATATAAATAAAGCTTTGTCATTTTTGAATTAATTAATCAGCAGCTCTTATCACAGAGTTGTGACCTGAGAGGCTTTAAAGTGTTGAATCAACCAGCTGAGCCTGCTGATTGGCTAGAGAGGCTCTGACCTGACTGACTGCTTTAACCAGCTTTTGTTTTGTTTTGTTTGGTTTTGTTTTGTCTTTGAGAGCATTAAATATATCCTGTGTTGTATCTCTCGTCCTGTCTGCCTCAGATTTCTCTTTGTCTGTCATGCTTGCAGCTGATGGCGGTGTGTCGGGGCTGTTCTTCTGCAGGAGGACATCAGCTGAAGGAAGCTCTCACACTGTTTGTTTACTCTACAACATTTTAAAGGTTTACTTCGGGTCAAGTGTTTTAAACCTATTAAGGTTTCCACAGATCATAATCCTCTTGAGTTTGTCTCAGAGACAGAATGTGCAACCAACGTCTCCTGTGTTGGTCCCTGATCGTTCAACACTAACACTGATTCAATTTATATAGCATTAAATCATAACGAAAGTTATCTCAGGACACTAATCACCATAACTAAGCACCTTGAAATGAGTCACAAAGAGACTTTGTCAGGTGCTGCGTAGTTCGACTGTCAGATGTAAGATGTTAGGACTTCTATGTTTGGCAAGAGGCAAAGTGCTGCTGTGTTTGTGTTTTTCTCTCCAGGTGTCAACATGACGGGTTTCTACCTGTGCAGTCAGTCATTGGTTCCTCGGACTTTGAACTGGCCTATCATCATTCGTCTCAGAGGACGGCGGCTCGCTGTGGTGAAAATCAGCTCGTAGATCGTCGTCTACTTTACTACGGTAGGAAAGAAGCCTCGTTTGTGTTTTAAGAACGTTTCACTTACGAGTTATTGATCCAGGAGGTTCGAATCTATCAGTATGTTTCCAGCTTTACTGAAGTGTGCAGCAGAGCCTACAAACACTGACAGGGAAGCAGGAGGATCTCTGACTCCACCAGCAGCCATGTTGACTCCAAGAGTAAAGCAGCTACACTGTGTCGTCTTTGAAATGTTGGCCTGAGCTGTTGTTGCACCGTTCATGTTAACTTGTTAACAGGAAGAGGTTTGTAGTGGGAGGTTGAGGACAACTGGTGAGTCTAGAGACACTGGGATTACTGGTTGGTGCTGCCTCTGTGAGTCAGGTCTCTGGTTGTGTTTTTGTTATCAGGCTTTGTTTTGTTGATTTCTATTTGTTTCGTCTCGTCTTCCTTCACATTTTAAGAACCTTTGTTTTGTTTGCAAATATCGAAACAAGCTGAAAATAAATCGGTTTCATTTTCACTTCTACTCTGACTATCTGGTTGTTTCTTCTGTTCCCTCGTTGTCAGAGGAGACGTAACGAGTTAAAAGACACTGAACATTCAGAGCAGAATCCAGTTCACCCAGTGTGGTTGTGTTTCTGGTTAAACTGGAAACCAGCTCCGGGTGTGTGTGAGGAGTCCAGTACTCACTCCTCCTCGTCTCCGGAGTCGCTGTCGCTGCCGAACAACGCCTTCTCGTCCTTATTCCCTGCGTTGACCTTCGACCTCTCGTCCTCGCTCTCGCTGTCGGAGCCCAGTTCTCTCAGTTTGGCTGCCAGACTCTTATCAGGTCCTCCCGACGCTCCGTCACTGTCCGAGTTCTCATCGTCCGACACCGCCCGGCTCCTCTTCGCCGCTGACCGTCAACAACAACAACAACAACAACAAACAGATTATCAGCCAAAACAGAAAATAACAACAAGTAAACAGACATTTTGTCAAATCAGGAGAAAGTTTAGTTTCTTGTTAAAACTGAATCATTTAGTAATAAGTTTGTTGTTATGTTGAGAAACTGTATCAGTATCTCACCTGGTTTATCTGCCTTCTCCTCATCCTCATCCTCACTGTCTGACAGGATGGCCTTCTTCCTCTTCACTGCAAACACACACACACACACACACACACACACACACACACACACTAGTTAAAGGAACATTTCATGACATGAAACCTGTTCTGAGGAAATGATTCGACAGAATGAAAACAGAAGCTGCAGCAGCAGTTTCACATCATTATTGGCCATAAATAATACCAGTGTAACACTGGGATGCCCCCCCTAGAACCCAGTTCTAAACTGGAACTGATTCTAAATTCTAAAGGGCCCGGCTTGTTTTTATGGTTTGTTATTGATCAGTACTTGAAGAAACCAGAGTGAGATTAGCAGAGAAGATAATATGTCTATAATTTATTAAAACATCTGTTCAACAAGCTGAGACTTTTAGACAAGCAACATTTATGACAGATTTACCCGCCGCAGTCTCCCAGTTACCCCAGTATGTTCCAGCTGTAGAGCTGCTAACTGTTTGTAAAATGAGTCAAACTCTCTAATTATTATAATATTATTAATATTATCTAAGTTACTGAGATTTTTTATTTGTATTGAGGGAGATATGATTGAGTTTATATGGTAACTTTGCTGTTGCAGCTCTACAAACCTTCTATCGTTTCTATTATAAATAAATAAAGATCAGATATTTTATGTTTGCACAGTAATTATTGATCAGAGAAGTATAATCAATACGCTGCTGGTCTGAGGTCAGCGGACTCGGCTTCTCATCCTCGTCGTCAGCTGCTCTCTGCTTCCTCTCACCTTCCTGCTGCTCTCCATCACTTCCTGCTGCAGCCTTCGTCCTCCGTCCCTCCTCCTCTTCCTCACTGTCAGACTGCATCACAGCCTTCCACTTCCCTCCTCCTCCTCCTCCTCCCTCTTCGTCCCCCTGCTGTTTCTCAGCCTCCTCTTCCTCGTCAGAGTCTATCTGCGCCGCCTTGCGTCTGGCGGGCATCTCTGTGTCAGAGTCACTGTCGGCGTTGGAGCGGCGGCCGGCGGACGCGGCAGGTTTGGCGTCCTCGTTGTCTGAGTCGCTGTCGGCGGCGGCTGCTGCTTTGGGTCTGTCCTCCCCGTCCTCCATGTCCGAGCTGCTCCCCCTGCGTTTGACGGGGGACGCCGCCGCCTCCCCCTCCTCATTGTCTGAAGCGCCGTGTTTGACCGGCGACTCCTCCTCGTTGTCCGAAGCGCTCATCCCGCGTTTGACCGGAGAGTCGTCGTCGCTGTCGGCGGGCCTCGGAGGCTCCGCTTCGGAGTCGCTTCTGTCGTCGTCGTCGCCGCGGCCCCTGGGGGCCTCTCCCTCCGAGTCGCTGTCGCCGCCTCGGCGGTCCTCGTTGTCGGAGCCGCTGGCTGCTCCGCTGGTCTCCATGGTGTGGCGGGCGTCCTCGTCATTGCTGCCCTCATCCTGTTGAGAAAACCAGAGGTGGGTCATTATGACAGTAACGCCCAGATGTCCTACGTTCTGATCAGCACACAAACGCAGCAGTTACCTCCTGCACACCTTCAGTCCACCTGCTCAGGTGAGTTCACTTTTCACAGAAATGTTTTACCCTCTTTCTTGTCTTATTAATCATTTTGAGACTCATCTGACAGCTCGAGAACGAGAACCGCTGTCTTCAGTGACATTATCCAGATATATTTTACTGTGAGGGGCTTTAAAAGCAACATTTAGCAAAAGTAATAATGAATTTGAAGTTGGGTTCCTTGACTAAATTCTGCCATCTCCACCACAGACTACCATTATAATCTGTGTCCACTAACAGGACGAACTGTGATACTGAAATATTTAACAGACCTCAGAGTGATTCCTGTCGCTCCTCATCTCCTCGCCGTCTGACGCCGGGTGCTCATCCATGACCGGAGTGCCGCCTCCATCATCTACAGAACACACAACAGATCAGAAACACACTTCAGCAGCACTTTTTAACGTTATCACGCAGGATTTGTTGCTGATGTCACACACAAACATCTGCTGAGAGTGAAGCAGTAGCAAGAAGTATTAAGTTACTATTTAAAGATTGACAGCTGGTTTCTGTAAAGGTTTAAACTTCAGCTGAGCCGGACTCGTCTGATTTGTTCTGACTCACCTGCACGGGTCACCATCAGGTATGTGATGCTTTCAGGGAGAAACTCCATGTATAAATCATACATTTTAAAAGGTTAATGAGTAAATAACACCAGATAGAAAACAGTTGAATCCTGTTAGATCTAATCTTTTGGTTCTCAGTTTACAGTGTTGTATCCTGGAGGCATGTTTTCATACTATTATGATATTCAATCATTCATTAAACACTTTGAAAGCAAAATATGACAGAAAACCAGAGCTGTGATGTTGCCTTAAACTAACAGGAGACACATTTTGTGTTTGTTATGAACCAACACTGCTGCTGCCCCCCCAAAAACCACACTTCTGTTTCAGTTATCGTGCATCTGAGACCTAGAGGCTAGATGAAGATTTGACACAATGGATAATATAACAAGCTTTTAAAATACAACACATTGTTAAAGATGAAACCAGTGGTTTCCAACCTTTTTGTCTTTTGACGTCTTACAAAAAGCAGTGTGTAGTCGGGGTCACATTTCACATGTCTATGAGTTGTTAACAGCTCCACCAAATAGTGATTTTTCCCTCTAAACTTCTCACATGGTTTCTCAAATGAAACCATGTGCGAAAATGAAACCTCACATGGTTGGGAAGCACTGGACTAAACTAGCTAACTGTATATAAAGTAGTGTAAACTAGCTCCACCTCCAGCAGCTACAACAGTAACATGCTGCTCTAACACTGATGCTTCACTATTAATAATCTAATGATGTCATATATAATAATATATCAGTTAGGGGGACCAAACCACTACTTTTACTGCAATACTTTAACTACATCAAGCTCATAATACTTATGTACTTTTAATGTGGTAGGACTTTTAATGCAGAACTTTTACTTGTGATGGAGTATTTTTACATTGTTGTAGTTTTATTGTAGTAAAGTATCAGAATACTTCTTCCACCACTGCTTACTGACCCTGTTTGTGCCTCGTATGAAATACAATCTGCATCATCGATATCGATTAACTCGTTTTAAAGTGAACTAGATCAGAGTTGTAACGCTGCCTGAAGCTAATATCTGACACATTTCCTGATATCAACCGACGCTGCTGATGGCCCCAATAATCACACTACAGTTACATTTATCAGACAGAAGAGATGTTAAATGACCTTCTGTGAGTTATATTTATCAACTGAAACTTAATTCCGCGCTGCTGATGAGGAGTAAAGACGACAGTTAGCGTCAGGTACGAGCGTTAACGTTAGCTGGTTAAACAGGAAACAAAGCAGAACAACCGTTTTTACCGGAGTGGCTCGCGGACATGAAGTCGTCCTCTTCTCCGTCCATTTCTCAGACGAAGAAAGACTCGGATTCAGACCCGAAGGCGGGAGTAAACCGCTCTCTGTTCGCTGTAACTTTAATATCAAAGCGGGAGAAATAAACCCGCACAAAAGTAACGCTGCGATGTGGAAGCTAACAGCAACTGCTAGCTACTGTAGCCCCGAGATGACCCAAAATGGAGTAACTCCCGTCATATACGCATGCGCAGAAGGTCCGGTCTCCTCCTGATGACGTAAGCGCAAGCTTTAACTGCGTCACTTTCTTCGCAAATGTTTTTCTAAAAGATCATCCACATTTTCTCTTTTCCTTCATCATTTTATGTATTTTATAAGCTTTCTAAAAAGTGTATATGCACAGTTAATTATAATAAATACATTTTTGAAAAAACTCTAATCTGCCTTTATTTTATGTCATTATATTTATTTGTTTATTATATTTTATGGGTTTTTTTTATCGTAATTGTCCTTTTTATTTTGTATTAGCCCCACATAAGCTTCATATCAACTTTTAAATGTTGACACACTGTGGATTTTGGCCTCCATCACTTACATTGAAAGCACATTTGAAAGGGATCAATATTTATATAAAGAAAATAAATACATACGTAAATAATAAAAATCTTTATATACGGTCTATGGTCGAAGTTTGAATCTTTCATGTTTGAATTCAGAAAGTATTTAGAGTCTATCCAATTTATAAACAATAAGAAATGTGCACATACAGTTAATATGCTCTGAGATTTATTTTTTTTAAGAAATCTGATTTTTTTGCCTACCTTTACTGTTAATTTTTTTCAATCTATTTTATTATTATTACTTTGTTCCTTTGTTCTATTACCATGTTGACTGTATCAACAAACTGAAAGTGAAGTCATGTCCTTTATTAGCTTTATTTCATTATGATGCCCAATTGTTCTTTGTTATTGTATTATTGTCACACGTTTTATGACACTTTCTATAAATAAAGTGATGAGAAAAAAAACATTTGAAGGGGATCTTTTAATAATTATAATTATAACAATAATACTTTTAATTTCTACTGCCCTTTTCATTCTCAAAGTTCTACAGTGTTAAAAACATAAACACACAACATAAAGAAAATAAGAGCTCAGATGAAAAAACCTTCCTGAAAGTTTTTAAGTCTGTTTTTAAAGAGTCACCGCTGCCCTCAGATGGTTGGGAAGGCTGTTCCATAAATAGCCAGTATGAACCATCCATGGTATGAACAGTGAACTCATGAATATGAATACATATTTTCAATAAAGTTTAATAAAAAAAAAAAAAATCATCCAGCTTCCACAGGCAAACATTACTCTCTCGGTTTCTCATCTTTAAACATATTTTTTTCCACACACTTCCGTCATTTGGAACAACAGGAACATTCTTTTAGTTGTTGTTGTTTTTAAAGTCTACATTTGTTTATTTGTTTGTGTCAGTCATTTGTGAAGCACTTTGAACTACACTAACTTGTAGAAAAGGGGCTCTACAAATAAAGTTTGATTGAATTATTGATTGATTGACTGATTGGTTGGTTGATTGATTGATGTTGTTTTGTAATATGTGATTTGTTTAATAAAGTCTGAAACAAAAAAAAACCAAACAAACAGCAGTGACGTGTCAGTGACGTCTCTAATGTGCGACGCATTCTCCAGAGAAGCACGTGTGTAGAAGCGGCTGAGCTCTAGTTTTGTACCCAGTTTTGGTGCCTCAGCAGCGGGGTGATGGAGGACCGCAGCCGGCTGTGCTCCGTGTGGCTCGGGGCAGAGACCGGCATCCTGAAGGGGGTCAGTCTGTCCCGGAAACAGGCTTTTAACTTCTGCAACACGCGCCACCTGAGCCGCGAGCAGGAGGTGCGGGCGCTGTGCTGGGGGGACCCGGCGGAGAGCGAGCTGCTGGTCGGGTCCCGGGACGGAACCGTGCGGACCTTCAGCACCGAGAAAGGCGTGTTCACCGAGGCCCGGCGCTGCGGGGACCCGGAGGAGGGTTGCTTCACCGGGCTGGCGACGTACGGAGCCACGCTTATCACCTGCGGGGACTGCGGGACGCTGCGGGTGTGGCGCGAGGACAGCAGCGAGCCCGTCACAGAGCTACAAGCGGGGAAGAACGTGAGCAGGATGCGACAGAACCTGGTGCACCGGAACCAGGTCGCCACCGGAGGGAAGGAGACCGGACTGAAGATCTGGGACCTGGACAAACCCGAACAGCCTACGTTCACCGCAAAAAACCTGCGGGACGACTGGCTGGATCTACGGCAGCCGCAGTGGGTCAGAGACATGGCCTTCATCCCGGACTCACAGAAGGTGGTCACCTGCACCGGATACCACCAGGTGAGACAGTGACGGAGGGAAATATTGTACTTTCTACTCCACTACATTTATTTGACAGCTTTAGTTACTTTTCACATGAAGATTTGACACAATGGATAATATAACAAGCTTTTAAAATACAACACATTGTTAAAGATGAAACCAGTGGTTTCCAACCTTTTTGGCTTTTGACGTCTTACAAAAAGCAGTGTGTAGTCGGGGTCACATTTCACATGTCTATGAGTTGTTAACAGCTCCACCAAATAGTGATTTTTCCCTCTAAACTTCAGTGTAGAAATGCAACAGCATCTCTTCACCTTCTTTACTTGAGACCAGAGATGTTCATCATCTTCCATGTAAAAATACAGAATCTGTGAATGTTGTTGTTTGTAAAGTTTGTTCACTGGAGGCTTCAAGTTTCCACATCACACTTGTGTCAGTTTAATACTGGACCGTGATTGGCTCCTAACTAGTTGTGATGTCACTGATCCTGCAGGTACGTCCAGGTGTTAAAGGGAAACTTATCTGCAAATGAACAATGTTTAACTTCCCTCCATGTCGCCTGCACTCAGAGTTTGCTGCTCATTTGCTGGCAAACATCTTCCAGGTGACACAAAATGCATCATCTGGCTCATTTGCTGTAGTGATACCTTCAAGGACGGTGAAATGTGGGTCTTCCTAAACACTCCCATCCCATGCTACGCTAGCGACAGGGAAATGCTGACACTATAATGTCATCCTACTAAATACTTTAAAATATCAGTATATCTGGAAGAAGACTCATCAGACTCAAGCTAAGCTAAGCTGCTGAGTTTCTCTGTGACTCCTCCAGTGATGAAGGTGATAACAACTGTCAGTGTGAGTCCAGATGTTAGTTTGGACGTATCTGCTGGTAGGAGAGACTAACGAGCAGCACTGAGAAGATTCAGGGAACGGACGCCGCTTTATAAACCAAACAACTAATCGATTAATCAAGAAAATAATTGTTAGTTGCAGCTCTGAATTGGAGGAACAAGATTAAAAACATGTTTGAGGACTTTAAGTTAAACTTGCAGTTTTAACGTTTGTCTGTCTCCCGTCAGGTCCACATGTACGACCCGTCCACCCCGCAGCGCCGTCCCGTCATGGAGGCTAAGTTCGGAGAGTACCCGCTCACCGCTCTGTCCCTGCCCGCCAGCGGCAACACGGTGGTGGTGGGAAACACTCACGGTCAGATCGCCCTGCTGGACTTGAGGAAAGGTCTGGTGTGCGGCGCTCTGAAGGGGCTGGCGGGCGGTGTGAGGGCCCTGCAGTGCCACACCTCCCAGCCCGTGGTGGCGTCCTGCGGTCTGGACCGCTTCCTGTACATCCACAGCCTGGAGGACCGCAAAGTGCAGCACAAAGTCTACCTCAAGTCCCGCCTCAACTGCCTGCTGCTCGCCAGCCGAGACCTGGAGGACGGAGGGACGGAGGCGACGGATGCGGCGGCGGCGTCTGAGGAGGTGAAGGAGGAGGAAGACGAGGTGTGGGACACCATGGAGCAGGTGGAGGAGGCGGAGGAGAAGCCCAAAAGAAAAACATCAGAGGAGGAAGAGGAGCCACAGAAGAAGAGCAAGAAGAAAAGGAAAAAGGGACAAGACTGAGGGGCGTTTGAGGTGTGATCAGAGCGTGGGACATTTGAGCACCGTCAGTGTTCATCAGACTGAAACATGAAAGATAAGAGCTTCATCTTGTCAGTGACGTACAGAACGAGGCCGAGGACTCATTCAGCTGCTGAGAATAAACTCACATCTTTGTCTACAAATGTATTTTGACAGATTTTCTATGTTGTCAGCAGCCTGTGAGCTTTATTAAAAGTACCTACAGTTGTCTTATAATTAATTCTACTTTTTTTCTTTTTAAAACACAAATCAGTTTCAAACTTTTGCTCGTCTGAATGTTTCAGTTCAGCAGAAATTAAAAGGTGAACAAAACAAAATGTTTCTACACAAGTTAAAGGACAAAATTCTGCTTCAGGTTGGATTTTTCTACCAAAAGTCAAACGACTAAAGAACTGATTGTGTTTATGTTTCTCTTAAAGCTGCAGCCAGTTTCAGTTCAGTTCATGATACTGTGGAGATAAAAACAGCCTCCAAGTCATCGATGGATTCTGTTCAGTCGTGTAGAAAATTAACCTGCAACTGTTTTGATAGTTGAATGACTGTTTTAGTCTTTTTTTTAAAGAAAAAAGCCAAATATTTGCTGATTGCAGCTTCTCAGATGTGATGAAAGTGAACTGAATATCTTTGGACTGTTGGTCAGATAGAAAAACAATCTGAAGACGTCGCCGTCCGTCGTCTCTGATAACGGACGTTTCTTTTACTACTTTCTGACATTTTATTGACAAAACAATTGAGCAGATTAATGAAATAATCGTTAGTTGCAGCTCTACAGTTTTCATGTGTTGGCTGAAGCTCAAACCTTAAAGAGCTGCAACTAACGATCACTTCAATTATCAATTAATCTGTTGATTATTTTCTCGATTATTTGTCCAAGACGACGTCCTCAAATGTCTTCTTTTGTTCACAACTCAAAGATCTTCAGTTTACTGTCACAGAGACTAAAGAAACCAGAAAATATTCACATTTAAGAAGCTGGAATCAGAATTTTGACATTTTCTCCTTAAAAATGACTCAAAACGACTTTTTCAGTATTTAATTTAATAGTTGTTGCAGCTCTATTTAAATACACATCAATATGCAACTTTTAAATACTATACTGGTGGCAGATTCTTACTAATAATGTCATTTTTATCTGTTTGTAAAATGTAAAAAGTATTTTCAGTCAGTTTAAAAACCAGAATGTTTCATTTTCAGTCTGAAACTGGAGATGTGAAGTAGAAAGTACTTTTATTCTGAAATATAGTGAAATGAAAGTTTTAAGTAGCTTAAAATGGAAATACTGAAGTATTTCAAAATTGTTCATGTAAATGTGAAACATAATGTTTTATAAAATTTACCACATTAATTATTAAACCTGTGGTTTCATTTCAATAAATGTTCAAATGATCCAATATTTCAGCAAAAATCAAAGATTAGAGAAAAAGTCCAAAAACTGAAAACAGATTTGTGTATCAGAACTTTGTTTTTTCTTCTTTCCTCTCCCATTAATCATCTCACCACCCCTCAGATTTATCTGCTGACCCTTTGGAGGGGCCCGACCCCTAGGTTGGGAACCACTGGACTAAACTAGCTAACTGTATATAAAGTAGTGTAAACTAGCTCCACCTCCAGCAGCTACAACAGTAACATGCTGCTCTAACACTGATGCTTCACTATTAATAATCTAATGATGTCATATGTAATAATATATCAGTCAGAGGGACCAAACTTTTTTGTACTTTTACTGCAATACTTTAACTACATCAAGCTCATAATACTTATGTACTTTTACTGCAATACTTTAACTACATCAAGCTCATAATACTTATGTACTTTTACTGCAATACTTTAACTACATCAAGCTCATAATAGTAGTAATGGAGTATTTTTACACTGCTGTATTGGTACTTTTACTGCAGTAATCAGATGTATAAAGGGTCTGGTGTCTGGCTGGTGATCAGGGACTCATCACAGACTCATCGTCGTGTATTAAGAGGTTTTATTTCGCAGTAGCATCACATTAGTAACAGTCTGGAATGAAAAGTCGTCTCAGTAAAGACAGAAATCCACCTGAGAGCAGAAATCTCACGTCGTTCTGCAGCTTCAGTCAAGACTTTAGGAGAGAAAAGCAACCAAGACTCTC